>NC_089593.1:38606396-38626722 GCF_019320115.1 Miscanthus floridulus | reverse complement strand
ACAAACGTAAATAGGCTCATAATCATTTTGCGCACCCGATGGTACTCCTAGGTGACGAGGCTCAAGTGGAATCTTGTTTCGGTCCGTTTGGAGATAGTGTTAGTATTAGTGCAAGACAGGTGCACGGTTTGTTCCATACAAGGCTCGAAAATCATTTTGACCGCACCCGATAGAACTCCTAGGTGACGAGGCTCAAGTGGAATCTCGTTTCGGTCTTTGGATATAGTGTTAGTATGTACAAGATATGCGCACGGTTTGTAAACATACATAGGCTCAAAATCATTTTGCCGCACCCGATGTACTCCTAGGTGACGAGGCTCAAGTGGAATCTTGTTTCGGTCCGTTTGGAGATAGTGTTAGTATTAGTGCAAGACAGGTGCACGGTTGTTCCATAACAAGGCTCGAAAATCATTTGACCGCACCCGATGAACTCCTAGGTGACGAGGCTCAAGTGGAATCTTTTTGGTCCATTTGGAGATAGTGTTAGTATTAGGCAAGATAGTGCACGGTTTGTTCCAACATACAAGGCTCGAAATCATTTTGACCACCCGATGAACTCCTGGTGACGAGGCTCAAGTGGAATCTTTTCGGTCTGTTGGAGATAGTGTTAGTATTAGTGCAAGATAGGTGCACGGTTTGTGCCAAACATAGGCTCAAAATCATTTTGGACGCACCCGATGGAACTCCTAGTGACGAGGCTCAAGTGGAATCTCGTTTCGGTCCGTTTGGATAGTGTTAGTATTAGTGCAAGATGCACGGTTTTGTAACAAACGTAACTAGGCTCAGAAATCATTTGGACACCCGATGGACTCCGATGACGAGGCTCAAGTGGAATCTGTTTCGGTCCGTTTGTAGTAGTGTTAGTATTAGTGCAAGACAGGTGCACGGTTTGTTCCAAACAAGGCTCGGAAATCATTTTGACCGCACCCGATAGAACTCCAGGTGACGACTCAGTGGAATCTCGTTCGGTCCGTTGGATATAGTGTTTGATGAGGACAACCACGAGTACATCTACACCAGCAGCACCTCAGGCGCCTCCAGTTGATCATCTAGGGCCAATCACTCGGGCCCCGTGCGAGAGAATTAAATTCATCATGCTGTTAAGGAACGAAGTGCCAGCGAATAAGAAGATGGCCCAACAGGGCAGCCCAGGTGGGGCGCCTAGGGCTGGCAGCCGCCGCCTTTTCCCTGGTGGCGCCCCCCCCCCCCCTCCTGCCGTCGATCTGGACTCCAGGGGCTGCGCCCCCTTTATTTAGTCGGAGTCCCTTTTGTTTACAACTCGAGTTTTTGTTTTACATCTAGCTTTAGCTACTCTCGAACACGGCAATTCCACGCCGTCTTTGTGTGATCAGAACTCCACCTTCGAGCGATAATTGTGATTGCTCGCGTCTTTTCTTGTTCGTTTTTCGATTGCGTGCAGGAAACGATCTTCGTGATCAGGCTGATCTCGCACCGGCGAGGTTGGTAAACCATCGGGAGTTGGTTCAGCGATTGCATTGGCGCTTCGGGTTCGCTCGTCGTAGTCGGATCGTGAGGGTCTACTTCCACCAGATCGAAATTATCTCCACTCACCGAAAGATCGGGCACTCCCTTCCTATCAAGTGGTATCAGATTTCCAGGTTGATCGGTGAGCTTTATCGAGTGTTTTTCCCGATTCATATTTGTTCATTACCTAGAGTCCACAAAAGCCAAAAAAATATTTTACTTTCCGCTGTCCTATCAACCTTGTGCCTTTGCAATTTCGTTCCAGGTTTCGCATTGGTTGAGTTTGTTTCCGTGGTCGAGTCTTGTTGCTGGTTTAGGATTGTGTTCGTGGTCGTAGTTCAACCGCACCGTTGCTATTCTTTGTTTCCGCCGCTATCCCAACCACCGTTCCCAAACAACAAGTCGAAGCCACCATATTACTCGACTTGCCCCCGCTAGCCGCCTTGTGTGATCTCTCGCCGCCGCGCTAACCCTAGATAGGTTGCCAGCCCGCTGTTATTTCTCCTGCATCGCAGCCCCTCCTTAACATCATCTGGCGCCTACCTACTGCTGTTAGTCACAGGGACGATTGATCCTGTGATCGGTGTTGGAGTTTAGGGACGCCTTTGCCCTAACTGCCGCCGCCGTGTTGTGCCTTCCGAAAAACATACTTGAGATACCTTCGGTAAAACAGGCATAACTTTTCGCTCGTTTGTCAGAAAAATCTGAATTTTTGTGGAGCATCTCGACACCATTTGGAGCCGACCCAAACTCACCTTCGGTCTGTTTGGTTTCGTCAAAATCCCCAAAAAAATTCGGGAAAATATAGAAAAAAAATTGTCAAGGGTTTGCACGTTTTTCAGAGAACGTGTTGTTTTTCTGTAGGCCACATAACACCTCAGTTGTAGGTGCCAATTTTTGTGGTTGCATCTTTTGTGATCCTTGTTCAGCGAAAAATATAAAAAAAATAGTGCAAAAAAAAAAAGTTGATTCCTACTAGTACCTTTTGGAAAAAAAAAGAAAAATCCGGGCTATTTGCTTGTTCTGTGAGTTCTTTCCATCGTCCTTTGTTTCACCCTTGTTGCGCTACGTCTAGGACACGTCTTAGCCAGCACTTGTGACTTGTACTTTGGATACTTATTGAACATTCGCTAATCTGCATTCGTTAATTGCTAATCCTTGACTTGAGTGCGGCCTACCCAGAACTCCACATAGTTCTACGACGAGCTGACTTTGTTTCCCAGGCAATCGCTGCTCCAATCTTTCGCGAGTTCCTCGGTCGGTTGTGGGTCGCCCCTGTGTTGCTAGGTAAGAACGGATAAGACATTGATAACAGCACTAGTGTGAGCGCCTTGTGAACCGTTACACCCTATTTTGGCATCGGTTTGTGTTTGCGCCTAACCATGGCAGGCGACGGCGACGACGTGAAGGATGAGCTGCAGGACATGCGGACACAGATTGATGGACTTGCCACCGACATCAAGACGATGCATGAACGGATGGATTCCACGGTCACTACGTCGAACGAGCGGTTCGATCAGCTAGACCTCTCGCAGACAGCCACCAAGACCACGCTCGACACCATCGTGTCACGCCTCGACTCATTGAGCACGCTGGTCGCAGATCTCCAGAACGATTATGTTGGTGACACGGAGCAGGACGGTGGAGACCGTAAAGGCCGCGCTCGCCGTGTGCCACGCCGTCCCGGTAATGATTCTTTTGCTAAGATAAAATTTAAAATTCCATCTTTTAAGCGGCAAATATGATCCTGCTGCATATCTTGATTGGGAATTAGAAGTCGACCAGAAATTTTCATGCCATGATATTCCTGCTAATTCTCAAGTTAAAGCTGCTATTAGTGAATTTACTGATTTTGCTTTAATTTGGTGGCGTGAATATAAACAAAAACATCCCGCTACAGTTCCAACCACATGGGATCAATTAAAAGCTGCTATGGCGATACAGATTTGTACCTTCTTATTATGCTCGCGATTTGCTTAATAAAATGCAATGTTTTCAGCAAGGTTCACAATCTGTAGAGGACTATTACCAGGAATTGCAAAAAGGCATGATTCGGTGTGGGGTTAGTTGAGGAAAACGATGCTGCTATGGCACGTTTCGTGGTGGTTTAAACCAGTGAAATTCAGGATATACTTGATTACAAAAGAGGTATTATGATATGACCACATTATTTGAATTTGCTTGCAAAGCTGAACGTCAAATACAGGGACGCCGCTCGAAGCCATATTCTAACTCTTTTGCAGGACGAAGCTCGACATCCGGTTCAGCACCCGCGCCCCCCTGCACCGTCCACACCCACCACTACACCACCGTGAGCGGGCAGCCACTTCTGCAGGTACTCCTCCGTCCACAGGTGCAGTCCTTCCACACGCCGCACACGGGATATTCAGTGCTTTCGTTGCCAAGGATTTGGCCATGTGTCTCGGGAATGTCCGAACAAGCGTGCCTTGCTCATTCGTGACGATGGTGAGTATTCTTCCGCTAGTGATTTCTGACGATATTCAACCCGCTATGCTTGCCACTGACCATGCAGCAAAGACGGACGTACATGTCAACCCGGACGACGCCGATAGGTATGAAAGTCTTGTTGTGCAGCGTGTTCTTAGTACACAGGTCGCTACGCCTGAGACGAATCAGCGACCACACTCTTTTCCATACCAAGGGCGTTGTGCAAGAGCGATCCATTCGCATCATCATCGACAGCGGCAGCTGCAACAATTTGGCGAGTACCGCGCTGGTTGAGAAGTTGTCTTTACCCACTCGTAAGCATCCACATCCATATCACATTCAATGGCTTAATGATGGTGGGAAAATTAGAATTACTCGTTCGCGTCCGTGTTCCTTTCTCCATGGGTGCTTATTCTGATTTTGTCGATTGTGATGTTATTCCCATGGAAGTATGCTCTCTGTTACTTGGGCGACCTTGGCAATATGATACTGATAGCTTGCATCATGGTCGTTCCAATCACTATTCTCTCATGTTTAAGGGTCAAAAAATAATTATACATCCAATGACACCTG
This sequence comes from Miscanthus floridulus, assembly GCF_019320115.1. Taxonomy (NCBI): domain Eukaryota; kingdom Viridiplantae; phylum Streptophyta; class Magnoliopsida; order Poales; family Poaceae; genus Miscanthus; species Miscanthus floridulus. The sequence goes on along the minus strand of NC_089593.1, from coordinate 38,622,216 downwards.
AACAAATTCTTAAAGATGATCTTGCTCGAGCTGCTAAAACTGCCTAAACAACTTGCACCATCGACCTCTGTTAATTCTGAAATCAAGTTAAATGCTCCTGTTTTGCTGCTACACGTGCTGATTTTGATAAGTTACACGATGCTACTTTGCCATGCTATGCCCTTATATGCTCTCGTGTGCTCGTTTCCCTTGATGATACACCGTCCTTTGGATATTCCCCCTGCTTGTTGCTAACATTTTGCAGGAGTACGCTGATGTCTTTCCAAAGATTTGCCACCAGGCCTTCCACCACTTCGTGGCATTGAGCACCAGATCGACCTCATTCCCGGCGCACAGCTCCCGAACCGCGCCCCGTACCGTACAAATCCGGATGAGACAAAGGAGATCCAGCGACAGGTACAGGCGTTGCTTGACAAGGGTTATATTCGTGAGTCTCTTAGCCCTTGCTCTGTTCCTGTGTTACTTGTTCCAAAGAAAGATGGCTCTTGGCGTATGTGTGTAGACTGTCGTGCTATTAATAACATTACCATTCGCTACCGATATCCTATACCACGCCTTGATGATATGCTAGATGAGCTTAGTGGTGCCATTATTTTTTACTAAGATTGATTTGCGTAGTGGCTACCATCAGATTCAGCATGAAATTAGGTGATGAATGGAAAACGGCTTTTAAAACGAAATTTGGGTTATATGAATGGTTGGTTATGCCGTTTGGTTTGACGAATGCTCCCAGCACTTTTATGCGTTTGATGAATGAAGTTCTGAGGCCCTTCCATAGGATTGTTTGTAGTTGTCTATTTTGATGATATCCTTATTTACAGCAAGTCTATGGAGGAGCATTTAGACCATTTGCGTGCTGTTTTTTGATGCGTTGCGTGCGGCCAATTTATTTGCCTAACATCGAAAAATTGCATGTTTTGCACACAACGTGTCTCTGTTTCTTGGCTATGTTGTTACTCCACAGGGCATGAGGTGGATAGCAGCAGATCGATTGCCATTCGGCGTGGCCTACACCGACGACGGTCACACAAATTCGAAGCTTTTCTTGGCCTTGCAGGTTTCTACCGCAGGTTTGTTCGTGATTTTAGCTCCATTGCAGCGCCTCTTACATGAGCTTACAAAGAAGGATGTCCCCTTTGCTTGAGTGATTCGCAAGAGGTTGCGTTCAGCACCTTGAAGATAAGTTAACCAATTCTCCTCTCTTGCAGTTGCCTGATTTTACTAAAGTGTTTGAGCTTTGAATGTGATGCTAGCGGTATTGGGCTAGGTGCTGTTTTGTTACAAGAAGGAAAACCTGTTGCCTATTTTAGCGAGAAATTAAGTGGTGCTAGCTTGAATTATTCTACTTATGATAAGGAGCTTTATGCTTTAGTGCGCACTTTGCATACTTGGCAGCACTACCTTTGGCATCGCGAGTTTATAATTCATTCTGATCATGAGGCTTTTAAAACATATTCGTACCCAAACAAACCTGAACCGTCGTCATGCTAAATGGGTAGAATTCATTGAGTCTTTTCCTTACATTATTAAACACAAGAGCGGGAAAGAAAATGTTATTGCTGATGCTTTGTCTCGTCGCTATACCATGCTATCACAGTTAGATTTAAAATTTTTGGCCTGCAAAACTGTGAAGGATCAATATGTGGATGATGCTGATTTTAAAGATGCTTTTGCCCATTGTATTCATGGCAAACCATGGGGCAAATTTCACATACAGGACGGGTTCCTGTTTCGCGCTAACAGCTGTGTGTTCCAGCTAGCTCGGTTCGTCGTTTGTTGTTACAGGAAGCGCATGGAGGCGGTCTCATGGGGCAACTTTGGCGTCTACAAGACGCATGAGGTGCTGGCTGCTCATTTCTTTTGGCCCCGGATGCGCGCTGATGTTGAGCGCCTTGTTGCACGTTGCAATACTTGCCAGAAAGCTAAGTCACGATTGAACAACCATGGTTTGTACATGCCTTTGCCTGTTCCTACTTTCCCCTTGGCTTGATATTTCTATGGACTTGTTTTGGGATTGCCTCGAACTAAGAAGGGGAGGGACAGTATTTTGTGGTTGTTGATCGTTTCTCCAAAATGGCTCATTTTATACCTTGTCATAAGACTGATGATGCTAGCAATATTGCTGATTGTTCTTTAAAGAGATTATTCGTTTGCATGGTATTCCAAATACAATAGTCTCTGATCGTGATGCTAAGTTTCTCAGTCATTTTTGGAGATCACTGTGGAATAAAATGGGAACTAAATTGCTGTTTAGCACTACTTGTCACCCTCAGACTGATGGGCAAACTGAGGTGGTTAATCGAACTTTGTCAACCATGCTTAGGGCTGTTTTAGATAAAAACTTGAAACGTTGGGAGGATTGCTTGCCTCATGTTGAGTTTGCTTATAATCATGCCAACGCATTCTTCTACAAAATGTGTCCCTTCAGATTGTTTATGGTTATATCCTCGAGCGCCCATTGATTTGTTTGCTCTTGATGCTGAGGACGCTCCACACATAGATGCCGCTGCACATATTGATCAAATGATTAGCTTTGCATGAACAAACTAAACAAAACATTGCTACTGCTAATGCTAAATATCAGGTTGCGGGTAGGTAAAGGAGAAACATGTTACTTTTGAACCGGGTGAATCTGGTTTGGTTGCATTTAAGAAAGGATCGTTTTCCTACTTTACGTCGTTCTAAATTGATGCCACGTGCTGCTGGTCCTTTTAAAGTACTAACCAAGATTAATGATAATGCTTACATTCCTTGACCCTGCCTGCGGAGTTTGGTGTTTCCACGAGTTTTAATGTTGCAGATTTGAAACCTTATGCGGGCGAAGATGAGGAGTTGCCGTCGAGGACGACTTCAATTCAAGAAGGGGAGGATGATGAGGACACCACGAGTACATCTACACCAGCAGCACCTCAGGCGCCTCCAGTGATCATCTAGGGCCAATCACTCGGGCCCGTGCGAGGAGAAATTAAACTTCATCATGCTGTTAAGGAACGAAGGGCCAGCGGAATAAGAAGATGGCCCAACAGGGCAGCCCAGGTGGGGCGCCTAGGGCTGGCAGCCGCCGCCTTTTCCCTGGTGGCGCCCCCCCCCTCCTGCCGTCGATCTGGACTCCAGGGGCTGCGCCCCCTTTATTTAGTCGGAGTCCCTTTGTTTACAACTCGAGTTTGTTTTACATCTAGCTTTAGCTACTCTCGAACACGGCAATTCCACGCCGTCTTTGTGTGATTCAGAACTCCACCTTCGAGCGATAATTGTGATTGCTCGCGTCTTTTTCTTGTTCGTTTTTCGATTGCGTGCAGGAAACGATCTTCGTGATCAGGCTGATCTCGCACCGGCGAGGTTGGTAACCATCGGGAGTTGGTTCAGCGATTGCATTGGCGCTTCGGGTTCGCTCGTCGTAGTCGGATCGTGAGGGTCTACTTCCACCAGATCGAAATTATCTCCACTCACCGAAAGATCGGGCACTCCCCTCCTATCAGTGTTAGTATTAGTGCAAGATATGCGCACGGTTTGTAACAAACGTAACATAGGCTCAGAAATCATTTTGCATGCACCCGATCGTACTCCTAGGTGACCGAGGCTCAAGTGGAATCTTGTTTCGGTCCGTTTGGGAGATAGTGTTAGTATTAGTGCAAGACAGGTGCACGGTTTGTTCTACAAAGGCTCGAAAAATCATTTTGACCGCACCCGAATAGAACTCCTAGGTGACGAGGCTCAAGTGGAATCTCGTTTCGGTCCATTTGGATATAGTGTTAGTATTAGGGCAAGATAGGTGCCACGGTCTGTGCCAATACCATAGGTCCAGAAAATCATTTTGGCCCGCACCCGATGGTAATCCTGGGTGGTGACGAGGCTTCAAGTGGAATCTTCTGTTTCGGTTATTGTTTGAGATAGTGTTAGTATCAGTGACAAGAGAGGTTGCACGGACTTTGTGCCAAACAAGTCTCCGAAATCATTTTCGGAAGCAATCCCGATTGGAACTCCTAGATGACGAGGCTTCAAGTGGAATCTCGTTTCGGTCCGTTTGGATATAGTGTTAGTATTTAGTGCAAGACTAGGTGCACGGTTTGATGCCAAACTAAGGCTCGGAAATCATTTCGGAAGCACCCGATGGAAATCCTAGCTGATCGAAGGCTCAAGTGGCATCTTGTTTTGGTCTGTTTGGAGATAGTGTTAGTATTAGTGCAAGACAGGTGCACGGTTTGTTCCCAAACAAGGCTCAGAAATCATTTTGACCGCACCCGATAGAACTCCTAGGTGACGAGGCTCAAGTGGAATCTCGTTTCGGTCCATTTGGAGTATAGTGTTAGTATTAGTGCAAGATATGCGCACGGCTTGTAACAAACGTAACATAGGCTTGAAATCATTTTCGCACGCACCCGATGGTACTCCTAGGTGACGAGGCTCAAGTGGAATCTTGTTTCGGTCCGTTTGGAGTTAGTGTTAGTATTAGTGCAAGATAGGTGCACGGTTTGTTCCAAACAAGGCTCGGAAATCATTTTGACCGCACCCGATAGAACTCCTAGGTGACGAGGCTCAAGTGAAATCTCGTTTCGGTCTGTTTGGATATAGTGTTAGTATTAGTGCAAGATAGGTGCACGGTTTGTGCCAAACGTACCATAGGCTCAGAAATCATTTTGGACGCACCCGATGGTACTCCTAGGTGACGAGGCTCAAGTGGAATCTTGTTTCGCTCCGTTTGGATATAGTGTTAGTATTAGTGCAAGATAGGTGCACGGTTTGTGCCAAACAAGACTCGGAAATCATTTCAGAAGCACCCGATAGAACTCCTAGGTGACGAGGCTCAAGTGGAATCTCCTTTCGGTCCGTTTGGATATAGTGTTAGTATTAGTGCAAGATATGTGCACGGTTTGTAACAAACGTAACATAGGCTCATAAATCGTTTTGCACGCACCCGATGGTACTCCTAGGTGACGAGGCTCAAGTGGAATCTTGTTTCGGTCCGTTTGGAGATAGTGTTAGTATTAGTGCAAGACAGGTGCACGGTTTGTTCCATACAAGGCTCGAAAATCATTTTGACCGCACCCGATAGAACTCCTAGGTGACGAGGCTCAAGTGAAATCTCGTTTCGGTCTGTTTGGATATAGTGTTAGTATTAGTGCAAGATAGGTGCACGGTTTGTGCCAAACGTACCATAGGCTCAGAAATCATTTTGGACGCACCTGATGGTACTCCTAGGTGACGAGGCTCAAGTGGAATCTTGTTTCGGTCCGTTTGGATATAGTGTTAGCATTAGTGCAAGATAGGTGCACGGTTTGTGCCAAACAAGACTCGGAATCATTTCAGAAGCACCCGATAGAACTCCTAGGTGACGAGGCTCAAGTGGAATCTCGTTTCGGTCCGTTTGGATATAGTGTTAGTATTAGTGCAAGACATGCGCACGGTTTGTAACAAACGTAACATAGGCTCAGAAATCGTTTTGCACGCACCCGATGGTACTCCGAGGTGACGAGGCTCAAGTGGAATCTTGTTTCGGTCCGTTTGGAGATAGTGTTAGTATTAGTGCAAGATAGGTGCATGGTTTGTTCCAAACAAGGCTCGGAAATCATTTTGACCGCACCCGATAGAACTCCTAGGTGACGAGGCTCAAGTGGAATCTCGTTTCGGTCCATTTGGATATAGTGTTAGTATTAGTGCAAGATCTGCGCACGGTTTGTAACAAACGTAACATAGGCTCAGAAATCATTTTGCACGCACCCGATAGTACTCCTAGGGTGACGAGGCTCAAGTGGAATCTTGTTTCGGTCCGTTTGGAGATAGTGTTAGTATTAGTGCAAGACAGGTGCATGGTTTGTTCCATACAAGGCTCAAAAATCATTTTGACCGCACCCGATAGAACTCCTAGGTGACGAGGCTCAAGTGGAATCTTGATTCGGTCCATTTGGATATAGTGTTAGTATTAGGGCAAGATAGGTGCACGGTCTGTGCCAAACATACCATAGGCTCAGAAATCATTTTGAACGCACCCGATGGTACTCCTGGGTGACGAGGCTCAAGTGGAATCTTGTCTCGGTCTGTTTGGAGATAGTGTTAGTATCAGTGCAAGAGAGGTGCACGGTTTGTGCCAAACAATCTCCGAAATCATTTTGGAAGCAACCCGATAGAACTCCTAGGTGACGAGGCTCAAGTGGAATCTCGTTTCGGTCCGTTTGGATATAGAGTTAGTATTAGTGCAAGATAGGTGCACGGTTTGTGCCAAACAAGGCTCGGAAATCATTTTGGAAGCACCCGATGGAAATCCTAGATGACGAGGCTCAAGTGGAATCTTGTTTTGGGTCTGTTTGAAGATAGTGTTAGTATTAGTGCAAGACAGGTGCACGGTTTGTTCCAAACAAGGCTCAGAAATCATTTTGATCGCACCCGATAGAACTCCTAGGTGATGAGGCTCAAGTGGAATCTCGTTTCGGTTCGTTTGGATATAGTGTTAGTATTAGTGCAAGACATGCGCACGGTTTGTAACAAACGTAACATAGGCTCATAAATCATTTTGTACGCACCCGATGGTACTCCGAGGTGACGAGGCTCAAGTGGAATCTTGTTTCGGTCCGTTTGTAGTTAGTGTTAGTATTAGTGCAAGATAGGTGCATGGTTTGTTCCAAACAAGGCTCGAAAATCATTTTGACCGCACCCGATAGAACTCCTAGGTGACGAGGCTCAAGTGGAATCTCGTTTTCGGTCCGTTTGGATATAGTGTTAGTATTACTACAAGATATGCGCACGGTTTGTAACAAACGTAACATAGGCTCAGAAATCATTTTGCACGCACCCGATGGTACTCCTAGGTGACGAGGCTCAAGTGGAATCTTGTTTCGGTCCGTTTGGAGATAGTGTTAGTATTAGTTGCAAGACAGGTGCACGGTTTGTTCCATACAAGGCTCGAAAATCATTTTGACCGCACCCGATAGAACTCCTAGGTGACGAGGCTCAAGTGGAATCTCGTTTTGGTCCATTTGGATATAGTGTTAGTATTAGGGCAAGATAGGTGCACGGTCTGTGCCAAACGTACCATAGGGCTCAGAAATCATTTTGGACGCACCCGATGGTACTCCAAGGTGACAAGGCTCAAGTGGAATCTTGTTTCGGTCTATTTGGAGATAGTGTTAGTATCAGTGCAAGAGAGGTGCACGTTTGTGCCAAACAAGTCTCCGAAAATCATTTCGGAAGCAACCCGATGGAACTCCTAGATGACGAGGCTCAGTGGAATCTCGTTTCGTCCGTTTGGAGATAGTGTTAGTATTAGTGCAAGACATGCGCACGGTTTGTAACAACGTAACATAGGCTCAGAAATCATTTTGCACGCACCCGATGGTACTCCGAGGTGACTGAGGCTCAAGTGGAATCTTGTTTCGGTCCGTTTGTAGTTAGTGTTAGTATTAGTGCAAGATAGGTGCACGTTTGTTCCAAACAAGGCTCGGAAATAATTTTGACCGCACCCGATAGAACTCCTAGGTGACGAGGCTCAAGTGAAATTCCGTTTTGGTCCATTTGGATATACTGTTAGTATTAGTGCAAGATATGCGCACGGTTTGTAACAAACGTAACATAGGCTCAGAAATCATTTTGCACGCACCCGATCGTACTCCTAGTGACGAGGCTCAAGTGGAATCTTGTTTCGGTCCGTTTGGAGATAGTGTTAGTATTAGTGCAAGACAGGTGCACGGTTTGTTCCATACAAGGCTCGAAAATCATTTTGACCGCACCCGATAGAACTCCTAGGTGACGAGGCTCAAGTGGAATCTGTTTTGTCCGTTTGGATATAGTGTTGTATTAGTGCAAGATAGGTGCACGGTCTTTGGTGCCAACATACCATAGGCTCAGAAATCAATTTTGGACGCACCCCGATGGTAAATCCTAGTGACGAGGCTCAAGTGGAATCTTGTTTCGGTCCTGTTTGGAGATAGTGTTAGTATTAGTGCAAGACGAGGTGCACGGTTTGTTCCAAACACAGGCTCAGAAATCATTTCGAAAGCACCCGATAGAACTCCTAGGGTGACGAGGCTCAAGTGGATCTCGTTTCGGTCCGTTTGGATATAGTGTTAGGTATTAGTGCAAGATATGCGCACGGTTTGGTAACAAACGTAACATAGGCTCATAAATCAGTTTTGCACGCACCCGATGGTACTCCTAGGTGACGAGGCTCAAGTGGAATCTTGTTTCGGTCCGTTTGGAGGATTAGTGTTAGTATTAGTGCAAGATAGGTCACGGTTTGTTCCTACACGGCTCGGAAAATCATTTTGACCGCACCCGATAGAACTCCTAGGTGACGAGGCTCAAGTGGAATCTCCGTTTTCGGTTCCATTGTGGATATAGTGTTAGTATTAGTGCACGATATGTGCACGGTTCTGTCAAACAATTACCATAGGGCTCAGAAAATCATTTTGCACGCACCCGATGGTACTCTAGGGTGACGAGGCTCAAGTGGAATCTTGTTTCGGTCGTTTGGAGATTAGTGTTAGTATCAGTGCAAGAGCAGGTGCACGGTTTTGTGCCAACCTAATAGACTCGCAAAATTCATTTTCGGACCGCAACACCGATAGAACTCCTAGATGAACGAGGCTCAAGTGGAATCTCGTTTCGGTCCTGTTTGGATATAGTTGTTAGATTAGTGCAAGACTATGCGTCACGGTTTGTACCACAACGTACCATAGGCTCAGAAATCATTTTGCACGCACCTGATGGTACTCCTAGGGTGACTGAAGGCTCAAGTGGAATCTTGTTTCGGTCCGTTTTGTATTAGTGTTAGCATTAGTGCAAGATAGGTGCACGGTTTTGTGCCAAACAAGACTCGAGAAATCATTTTCAGAAGCACCCGATAGAACTCCTAGGTGACGAGGCTCAAGTGGAATCTCGTTTCGGTCCGTTTGGATATAGTGTTAGTATTAGTGCAAGACATGCGCACGGTTTGTAACAAACGTAACATAGGCTCAGAAATCGTTTTGCACGCACCCGATGGTACTCCGAGGTGACGAGGCTCAAGTGGAATCTTGTTTCGGTCCGTTTGGAGATAGTGTTAGTATTAGTGCAAGATAGGTGCATGGTTTGTTCCAACAAGGCTCGGAAATCATTTTGACCGCACCCGATAGAACTCCTAGGTGACGAGGCTCAAGTGGAATCTCGTTTCGGTCCATTTGGATATAGTGTTAGTATTAGTGCAAGATCTGCGCACGGTTTGTAACAAACGTAACATAGGCTCAGAAATCATTTTGCACGCACCCGATAGGTACTCCTAGGTGACGAGGCTCAAGTGGAATCTTGTTTCGGTCCGTTTGGAGATAGTGTTAGTATTAGTGCAAGACAGGTGCATGGTTTGTTCCATACAAGGCTCAAAATCATTTTGACCGCACCCGATAGAACTCCTAGGTGACGAGGCTCAAGTGGAATCTTCGATTCGGTCCATTTGGATATAGTGTTAGTATTAGGGCAAGATAGGTGCACGGTCTGTGCCAAACATACCATAGGCTCAGAAATCATTTTGAACGCACCCGATGGTACTCCTGGGTGACGAGGCTCAAGTGGAATCTTGTCTCGGTCTGTTTGGAGATAGTGTTAGTATCAGTGCAAGAGAGGTGCACGGTTTGTGCCAAACAAGTCTCCGAAATCATTTTGGAAGCAACCCGATAGAACTCCTAGGTGACGAGGCTCAAGTGGAATCTCGTTTCGGTCCGTTTGGATATAGAGTTAGTATTAGTGCAAGATAGGTGCACGGTTTGTGCCAAACAAGGCTCGGAAATCATTTTGGAAGCACCCGATGGAAATCCTAGATGACGAGGCTCAAGTGGAATCTTGTTTTGGTCTGTTTGAAGATAGTGTTAGTATTAGTGCAAGACAGGTGCACGGTTTGTTCCAAACAAGGCTCAGAAATCATTTTGATCGCACCCGATAGAACTCCTAGGTGACTGAGGCTCAAGTGGAATCTCGTTTCGGTCCGTTTGGATATAGTGTTAGTATTAGTGCAAGACATGCGCACGGTTTGTAACAAACGTAACATAGGCTCATAAATCATTTTGCACGCACCCGATGGTACTCCGAGGTGACGAGGCTCAAGTGGAATCTTGTTTCGGTCCGTTTGTAGTTAGTGTTAGTATTAGTGCAAGATAGGTGCATGGTTTGTTCCAAACAAGGCTCGAAAATCATTTTGACCGCACCCGATAGAACTCCTAGGTGACGAGGCTCAAGTGGAATCTCGTTTCGGTCCGTTTGGATATAGTGTTAGTATTACTGACAAGATATGCGCACGGTTTGTAACAAACGTAACATAGGCTCAGAAATCATTTTGCACGCACCCGATGGTACTCCTAGGTGACGAGGCTCAAGTGGAATCTTGTTTCGGTCCGTTTGGAGATAGTGTTAGTATTAGTGCAAGACAGGTGCACGGTTTGTTCCATACAAGGCTCGAAAATCATTTTGACCGCACCCGATAGAACTCCTAGGTGACGAGGCTCAAGTGGAATCTCGTTTTGGTCCATTTGGATATAGTGTTAGTATTAGGGCAAGATAGGTGCACGGTCTGTGCCAAACGTACCATAGGCTCAGAAATCATTTTGGACGCACCCGATGGTACTCCTGGGTGACGAGGCTCAAGTGGAATCTTGTTTCGGTCTGTTTGGAGATAGTGTTAGTATCAGTGCAAGAGAGGTGCACGGTTTGTGCCAAACAAGTCTCCGAAATCATTTCGGAAGCGACCCGATGGAACTCCTAGATGACGAGGCTCAAGTGGAATCTCGTTTCGGTCAGTTTGGATATAGTGTTAGTATTGGTGCAAGACATGCGCACGGTTTGTAACAAACATAACATAGGCTCAGAAATCATTTTGCACGCACCCGATGGTACTCCGAGGTGACGAGTCTCAAGTGGAATCTTGTTTCGGTCCGTTTGTAGTTAGTGTTAGTATTAGTGCAAGATAGGTGCACGGTTTGTTCCAAACAAGGCTCGGAAATCATTTTGACGCACCCGATAGAACTCCTAGGTGACGAGGCTCAAGTGGAATCTCGTTTCGGTCCGTTTGGATATAGTGTTAGTATTAGTCAAGATATGCGCACGGTTGTAACAAACGTACATAGGCTCAGAAATCAATTTGCACGCACCCGATCGTACTCCTAGGTGACGAGGCTCAGTGGAATCTTGTTTCGGTCCGTTTGGGAGATAGTGTTAGTATTAGTGCAAGACAGGTGCACGGTTTGTTCCATACAAGGCTCGAAAATCATTTTGACCGCACCCGATATAACTCTAGGTGAGAGGCTCAAGTGAGTGTTAGTATTAGTGCAAGAAGGTGCACGGTTTGTCCATACAAGGCTCGAAAATCATTTTGACCGCACCCGATAGTAGAACTCCTAGGTGACGAGGCTCAAGTGGAATCTCGTTTCGGTCCATTTGGATTAGTGTTAGTATTAGTGCAAGATAGGTGCACGGTTGTCCAAACGTACAAGGCTCAGAAATCATTTTGGACACACCCGATGGTACTCCTAGGTGACGAGGCTCAAGTGGAATCTGTTTCGGTGTTTGGAGATAGTGTTAGTATAGTGCAAGAGAGGTGCACGGTTTGTGCCAAACAGTCTCGAAATCATTTCGGAAGCACCCGATGGAACTCCTAGTGACGAGGCTCAAGTGGAATCTCGTTTCGGTCCGTTTGGAGATAGTGTTAGTATTAGTGCAAGACAGGTGCACGGTTTGTTCCAAACAAGGCTCGAAAATCATTTGACCGCACCCGACAGAACTCCTAGGTGACGAGGCTCAAGTGGAATCTCGTTTCGGTCCGTTTGGATATAGTGTTAGTATTGGTGCAAGATATTGCGCACGGTTTGTAACAAACGTAACATAGGCTCAGAAATCATTTTGCACGCACCCGATGGTACTCCTAGGTGACGAGGCTCAAGTGGAATCTTGTTTCGGTCCGTTTGGAGTTAGTGTTAGTATTAGTGCAAGATAGGTGCACGGTTTGTTCCAAACAAGGCTCGGAAATCATTTTGACCGCACCCGATAGAACTCCTAGGTGACGAGGCTCAAGTGAAATCTCGTTTCAGGTCTGTTTGGATATAGTGTTAGTATTAGTGCAAGATAGGTGCACGGTTTGTGCCAAACGTACCATAGGCTCAGAAATCATTTTGGACGCACCCGATGGTACTCCTAGGTGACGAGGCTCAAGTGGAATCTTGTTTCGGTCCGTTTGGATATAGTGTTAGTATTAGTGCAAGATAGGTGCACTGGTTTGTGCCAAACAAGGACTCGGAAATCATTTTCAGACGCACCCGATAGAAACTCCTAGGTGACGAGGCTCAAGTGGAATCTCGTTTCGGTCCGTTTGGATATAGTGTTAGTATTAGTGCAAGATATGTGCACGGTTTGTAACAAACGTAACATAGGCTCATAAATCGTTTTGCACGCACCCGATGGTACTCCTAGGTGACAAGGCTCAAGTGGAATCTTGTTTCGGTCCGTTTGGAGATAGTGTTAGTATTAGTGCAAGACAGGTGCACGGTTTGTTCCATACAAGGCTCGAAAATCATTTTGACCGCACCCGATAGAACTCCTAGGTGACGAGGCTCAAGTGGAATCTCATTTTCGGTCCATTTGGATATAGTGTTAGTATTAGTGCAAGATAGGTGCACGGTCTGTGGCAAACGTACCATAGGCTCAGAAATCATTTTGGACGCACCCGATGGTACTCCTGGGTGACGAGGCTCAAGTGGAATCTTGTTTCGGTCCGTTTGGAGATAGTGTTAGTATCAGTGCAAGAGAGGTGCACGGTTTGTGCCAAACAAGTCTCCGAAATCATTTCGGAAGCACCCGATGGAACTCCTAGATGACGAGGCTTCAATTGGAATCATGTTTCGGGTCCGTTTTGGAAGATAGTGTTAGTATTAGTGCAAGACAGGTGCACGGTTTGTTCCAAATAAGGCTCGAAGGAAATCAATTTTGCATCCACTCGATAGAACTCCTAGGTGACGAGGCTCTAGTTGGAATCTCGTTTCGGTCTGTTTGGCTATAGTGTTAGTATTAGTGCAAGGATATGTGCACGGTTTGTAACAAACGAACATAGGCTCATAATCGTTTTGCACGCACCCGATGGTACTCCTAGGTGACGAGGCTCAAGTGGAATCTTTGTTTCGCGTTCCGTTTGGAGATAGTGTTAGTATTAGTGCAAGATAGGTGCACGGTTTGTTCCATACAAGGCTTCGAAATCATTTTGACCTGCACCCGAATAAGAACCTCCCTAGGTGACGGGGGGGGCTTTCCCCAGTGGAATCTCCTTTTCGGTCCGTTTGGATATAGTGTTAGTATTAGTGCAAGATATGTGCACGGTTTGTGCAAACGTACATAGGCCTATAAATCATTTTGGACGCACCCGATGGTACTCCTAGGTGACGAGGCTCAAGTGGAATCTGTTTTCGGTCCGTTTGGAGATAGTGTTAGTATTAGTGCAAGACAGGTGCACGGTTTGTTCCATACAAGGCTCGAAAATCATTTTGACCGCACCCGATAGAACTCCTAGGTGACGAGGCTCAAGTGGAATCTCGTTTGGTCCATTTGGATATAGTGTTAGTATTAGTGCAAGATAGGTGCACGGTTGTGCCAAACAACATAGGCTCAGAAATCATTTTGACGCACCCGATGGTACTCCTGGGTGACGAGGCTCAAGTGGAATCTTGTTTCGGTCGTTTGGAGATAGTGTTAGTATCAGTGCAAGAGAGGTGCACGTTTGTGCCAAACAAGCTCCAAAATCATTTCGGAAGCACCCGATGGAACTCCTAGATGACGAGGCTCAAGTGGAATCTCGTTTCGGTCCGTTTGGATATAGTGTTAGTATTAGTGCAAGACATGCGCACGGTTTGTTACAAACGTAACATAGGCTCAGAAATCATTTTGCACGCACCCGATGGTACTCCTAGGTGATGAGGCTCAAGTGGAATCTTGTTTCGGTCCGTTTGGTATTAGTGTTAGTATTAGTGCAAGATAGGTGCACGGTTTGTCCAAACAAGGCTCGGAAATCATTTTGACCACACCCGATAGAACTCCTAGGTGACGAGGCTCAAGTGGAATCTGTTTCGGTCCTGTTTGGAGATAGTGTTAGTATTAGTGCAAGATATGCGCATGGTTTGTAACAAACGTAACATAGGCTCAGAAATCATTTTGCACGCACCCGATCGTACTCCTAGGTGACGAGGCTCAAGTGGAATCTTTTTCGGTCCGTTTGGAGATAGTGTTAGTATTAGTGCAAGACAGGTGCACGGTTTGTTCCATACAAGGCTCGAAAATCATTTTGACCGCACCCGATAGAACTCCTAGGTGACGAGGCTCAAGTGGAATCTCATTTTGGTCCATTTGGATATAGTGTTAGTATTAGTGCAAGATAGGTGCACGGTCTGTGGCCAAATACATAGGCTCAGAAATCATTTTGGACGCACCCGATGGTACTCCTAGGTGACGAGGCTCAAGTGGAATCTTGTTTCGGTCCGTTTGGAGATAGTGTTAGTATAGTGCAAGAGAGGTGCACGGTTTGTGCCAAACAAGCTCGAAATCATTTCGGAAGCACCCGATGGAACTCCTAGATGACGAGGCTCAAGTGGAATCTGTTTCGGTCCGTTTGGAGATAGTGTTAGTATTAGTGCAAGACAGGTGCACGGTTTGTCCAAATATAGGCTCGAAATCATTTTGACACATCGAAGAACTCCTAGGTGACGAGGCTCAAGTGGAATTCGTTTTCGGTCGTTTGGATATAGTGTTAGTATTAGTGCAAGATATGTGCACGGTTTGTAACAAACGTAACATAGGCTCATAAATTTTGACCGCACCCGATGGTACTCCTAGGTGACGAGGCTCAAGTGGAATCTTATTTCGGTCCGTTTGGAGATAGTGTTAGTATTAGTGCAAGATAGGTGCACGGTTTGTTCCAAACAAGGCTCGAAATCATTTTGACCGCACCCGATAGAACTCCTAGGTGACGAGGCTCAAGTGGAATCGTTTCGGTCCGTTTGGATATGTGTTAGTATAGTGCAAGATATGTGCACGGTTTGTGCGAAACGTACATAGGCTATAAATCATTTTGGACGCACCCGATGGTACTCCTAGGTGACGAGGCTCAAGTGGAATCTTTTTCGGTCCGTTTGGAGATAGTGTTATTATTAGTGCAAGACAGGTGCACGGTTTGTTCCATACAAGGCTCGAAAATCATTTTGACCGCACCCGATAGAACTCCTAGGTGACGAGGCTCAAGTGGAATCTCGTTTCGGTCCGTTTGGATATAGTGTTAGTATTAGGCAAGATAGGTGCACGGTTGTGCCAACTACCATAGGCTCAGAAATCATTTTGGACGCACCCGATGGTACTCCTAGGTGACGAGGCTCAAGTGGAATCTGTTTCGGTCCGTTTGGAGATAGTGTTAGTATAGTGCAAGAGAGGTGCACGGTTTGTGCCAAACAAGGCTCAAATCATTTGAGCAACCCGATGGAACTCCTAGGTGACGAGGCTCAAGTGGAATCTCGTTTCGGTCCGTTGGATATAGTGTTAGTATTAGTGCAAGACATGTGCACGGTTGTTACAACAAACATAGGCTCAGAAATCATTTTGACGCACCCGATGGTAGAGGTGATCCTAGGTGAGAGGCTCAAGTGGAATCTTGTTTCGGTCCGTTTGGATAGTGTTATTAGTGCAAGATAGGTGCACGGTTTGTTCCAAACAAGCTCGAAATCATTTTGAAGCACCCGATAGAACTCCTAGGTGACGAGGCTCAAGTGGAATCTCGTTTCGGTCCGTTTGGATATAGTGTTAGTATTAGTGCAAGATATGCGCACGGTTTGTAACA